>NW_027206192.1:0-5000 GCF_024711535.1 Dipodomys merriami | reverse complement strand
AGGGTTAGGGTTAGGGTTAGGGTTAGGGTTAGGGTTAGGGTTAGGGTTAGGGTTAGGGTTAGGGTTAGGGTTAGGGTTAGGGTTAGGGTTAGGGTTAGGGTTAGGGTTAGGGTTAGGGTTAGGGTTAGGGTTAGGGTTAGGGTTAGGGTTAGGGTTAGGGTTAGGGTTAGGGTTAGGGTTAGGGTTAGGGTTAGGGTTAGGGTTAGGGTTAGGGTTAGGGTTAGGGTTAGGGTTAGGGTTAGGGTTAGGGTTAGGGTTAGGGTTAGGGTTAGGGTTAGGGTTAGGGTTAGGGTTAGGGTTAGGGTTAGGGTTAGGGTTAGGGTTAGGGTTAGGGTTAGGGTTAGGGTTAGGGTTAGGGTTAGGGTTAGGGTTAGGGTTAGGGTTAGGGTTAGGGTTAGGGTTAGGGTTAGGGTTAGGGTTAGGGTTAGGGTTAGGGTTAGGGTTAGGGTTAGGGTTAGGGTTAGGGTTAGGGTTAGGGTTAGGGTTAGGGTTAGGGTTAGGGTTAGGGTTAGGGTTAGGGTTAGGGTTAGGGTTAGGGTTAGGGTTAGGGTTAGGGTTAGGGTTAGGGTTAGGGTTAGGGTTAGGGTTAGGGTTAGGGTTAGGGTTAGGGTTAGGGTTAGGGTTAGGGTTAGGGTTAGGGTTAGGGTTAGGGTTAGGGTTAGGGTTAGGGTTAGGGTTAGGGTTAGGGTTAGGGTTAGGGTTAGGGTTAGGGTTAGGGTTAGGGTTAGGGTTAGGGTTAGGGTTAGGGTTAGGGTTAGGGTTAGGGTTAGGGTTAGGGTTAGGGTTAGGGTTAGGGTTAGGGTTAGGGTTAGGGTTAGGGTTAGGGTTAGGGTTAGGGTTAGGGTTAGGGTTAGGGTTAGGGTTAGGGTTAGGGTTAGGGTTAGGGTTAGGGTTAGGGTTAGGGTTAGGGTTAGGGTTAGGGTTAGGGTTAGGGTTAGGGTTAGGGTTAGGGTTAGGGTTAGGGTTAGGGTTAGGGTTAGGGTTAGGGTTAGGGTTAGGGTTAGGGTTAGGGTTAGGGTTAGGGTTAGGGTTAGGGTTAGGGTTAGGGTTAGGGTTAGGGTTAGGGTTAGGGTTAGGGTTAGGGTTAGGGTTAGGGTTAGGGTTAGGGTTAGGGTTAGGGTTAGGGTTAGGGTTAGGGTTAGGGTTAGGGTTAGGGTTAGGGTTAGGGTTAGGGTTAGGGTTAGGGTTAGGGTTAGGGTTAGGGTTAGGGTTAGGGTTAGGGTTAGGGTTAGGGTTAGGGTTAGGGTTAGGGTTAGGGTTAGGGTTAGGGTTAGGGTTAGGGTTAGGGTTAGGGTTAGGGTTAGGGTTAGGGTTAGGGTTAGGGTTAGGGTTAGGGTTAGGGTTAGGGTTAGGGTTAGGGTTAGGGTTAGGGTTAGGGTTAGGGTTAGGGTTAGGGTTAGGGTTAGGGTTAGGGTTAGGGTTAGGGTTAGGGTTAGGGTTAGGGTTAGGGTTAGGGTTAGGGTTAGGGTTAGGGTTAGGGTTAGGGTTAGGGTTAGGGTTAGGGTTAGGGTTAGGGTTAGGGTTAGGGTTAGGGTTAGGGTTAGGGTTAGGGTTAGGGTTAGGGTTAGGGTTAGGGTTAGGGTTAGGGTTAGGGTTAGGGTTAGGGTTAGGGTTAGGGTTAGGGTTAGGGTTAGGGTTAGGGTTAGGGTTAGGGTTAGGGTTAGGGTTAGGGTTAGGGTTAGGGTTAGGGTTAGGGTTAGGGTTAGGGTTAGGGTTAGGGTTAGGGTTAGGGTTAGGGTTAGGGTTAGGGTTAGGGTTAGGGTTAGGGTTAGGGTTAGGGTTAGGGTTAGGGTTAGGGTTAGGGTTAGGGTTAGGGTTAGGGTTAGGGTTAGGGTTAGGGTTAGGGTTAGGGTTAGGGTTAGGGTTAGGGTTAGGGTTAGGGTTAGGGTTAGGGTTAGGGTTAGGGTTAGGGTTAGGGTTAGGGTTAGGGTTAGGGTTAGGGTTAGGGTTAGGGTTAGGGTTAGGGTTAGGGTTAGGGTTAGGGTTAGGGTTAGGGTTAGGGTTAGGGTTAGGGTTAGGGTTAGGGTTAGGGTTAGGGTTAGGGTTAGGGTTAGGGTTAGGGTTAGGGTTAGGGTTAGGGTTAGGGTTAGGGTTAGGGTTAGGGTTAGGGTTAGGGTTAGGGTTAGGGTTAGGGTTAGGGTTAGGGTTAGGGTTAGGGTTAGGGTTAGGGTTAGGGTTAGGGTTAGGGTTAGGGTTAGGGTTAGGGTTAGGGTTAGGGTTAGGGTTAGGGTTAGGGTTAGGGTTAGGGTTAGGGTTAGGGTTAGGGTTAGGGTTAGGGTTAGGGTTAGGGTTAGGGTTAGGGTTAGGGTTAGGGTTAGGGTTAGGGTTAGGGTTAGGGTTAGGGTTAGGGTTAGGGTTAGGGTTAGGGTTAGGGTTAGGGTTAGGGTTAGGGTTAGGGTTAGGGTTAGGGTTAGGGTTAGGGTTAGGGTTAGGGTTAGGGTTAGGGTTAGGGTTAGGGTTAGGGTTAGGGTTAGGGTTAGGGTTAGGGTTAGGGTTAGGGTTAGGGTTAGGGTTAGGGTTAGGGTTAGGGTTAGGGTTAGGGTTAGGGTTAGGGTTAGGGTTAGGGTTAGGGTTAGGGTTAGGGTTAGGGTTAGGGTTAGGGTTAGGGTTAGGGTTAGGGTTAGGGTTAGGGTTAGGGTTAGGGTTAGGGTTAGGGTTAGGGTTAGGGTTAGGGTTAGGGTTAGGGTTAGGGTTAGGGTTAGGGTTAGGGTTAGGGTTAGGGTTAGGGTTAGGGTTAGGGTTAGGGTTAGGGTTAGGGTTAGGGTTAGGGTTAGGGTTAGGGTTAGGGTTAGGGTTAGGGTTAGGGTTAGGGTTAGGGTTAGGGTTAGGGTTAGGGTTAGGGTTAGGGTTAGGGTTAGGGTTAGGGTTAGGGTTAGGGTTAGGGTTAGGGTTAGGGTTAGGGTTAGGGTTAGGGTTAGGGTTAGGGTTAGGGTTAGGGTTAGGGTTAGGGTTAGGGTTAGGGTTAGGGTTAGGGTTAGGGTTAGGGTTAGGGTTAGGGTTAGGGTTAGGGTTAGGGTTAGGGTTAGGGTTAGGGTTAGGGTTAGGGTTAGGGTTAGGGTTAGGGTTAGGGTTAGGGTTAGGGTTAGGGTTAGGGTTAGGGTTAGGGTTAGGGTTAGGGTTAGGGTTAGGGTTAGGGTTAGGGTTAGGGTTAGGGTTAGGGTTAGGGTTAGGGTTAGGGTTAGGGTTAGGGTTAGGGTTAGGGTTAGGGTTAGGGTTAGGGTTAGGGTTAGGGTTAGGGTTAGGGTTAGGGTTAGGGTTAGGGTTAGGGTTAGGGTTAGGGTTAGGGTTAGGGTTAGGGTTAGGGTTAGGGTTAGGGTTAGGGTTAGGGTTAGGGTTAGGGTTAGGGTTAGGGTTAGGGTTAGGGTTAGGGTTAGGGTTAGGGTTAGGGTTAGGGTTAGGGTTAGGGTTAGGGTTAGGGTTAGGGTTAGGGTTAGGGTTAGGGTTAGGGTTAGGGTTAGGGTTAGGGTTAGGGTTAGGGTTAGGGTTAGGGTTAGGGTTAGGGTTAGGGTTAGGGTTAGGGTTAGGGTTAGGGTTAGGGTTAGGGTTAGGGTTAGGGTTAGGGTTAGGGTTAGGGTTAGGGTTAGGGTTAGGGTTAGGGTTAGGGTTAGGGTTAGGGTTAGGGTTAGGGTTAGGGTTAGGGTTAGGGTTAGGGTTAGGGTTAGGGTTAGGGTTAGGGTTAGGGTTAGGGTTAGGGTTAGGGTTAGGGTTAGGGTTAGGGTTAGGGTTAGGGTTAGGGTTAGGGTTAGGGTTAGGGTTAGGGTTAGGGTTAGGGTTAGGGTTAGGGTTAGGGTTAGGGTTAGGGTTAGGGTTAGGGTTAGGGTTAGGGTTAGGGTTAGGGTTAGGGTTAGGGTTAGGGTTAGGGTTAGGGTTAGGGTTAGGGTTAGGGTTAGGGTTAGGGTTAGGGTTAGGGTTAGGGTTAGGGTTAGGGTTAGGGTTAGGGTTAGGGTTAGGGTTAGGGTTAGGGTTAGGGTTAGGGTTAGGGTTAGGGTTAGGGTTAGGGTTAGGGTTAGGGTTAGGGTTAGGGTTAGGGTTAGGGTTAGGGTTAGGGTTAGGGTTAGGGTTAGGGTTAGGGTTAGGGTTAGGGTTAGGGTTAGGGTTAGGGTTAGGGTTAGGGTTAGGGTTAGGGTTAGGGTTAGGGTTAGGGTTAGGGTTAGGGTTAGGGTTAGGGTTAGGGTTAGGGTTAGGGTTAGGGTTAGGGTTAGGGTTAGGGTTAGGGTTAGGGTTAGGGTTAGGGTTAGGGTTAGGGTTAGGGTTAGGGTTAGGGTTAGGGTTAGGGTTAGGGTTAGGGTTAGGGTTAGGGTTAGGGTTAGGGTTAGGGTTAGGGTTAGGGTTAGGGTTAGGGTTAGGGTTAGGGTTAGGGTTAGGGTTAGGGTTAGGGTTAGGGTTAGGGTTAGGGTTAGGGTTAGGGTTAGGGTTAGGGTTAGGGTTAGGGTTAGGGTTAGGGTTAGGGTTAGGGTTAGGGTTAGGGTTAGGGTTAGGGTTAGGGTTAGGGTTAGGGTTAGGGTTAGGGTTAGGGTTAGGGTTAGGGTTAGGGTTAGGGTTAGGGTTAGGGTTAGGGTTAGGGTTAGGGTTAGGGTTAGGGTTAGGGTTAGGGTTAGGGTTAGGGTTAGGGTTAGGGTTAGGGTTAGGGTTAGGGTTAGGGTTAGGGTTAGGGTTAGGGTTAGGGTTAGGGTTAGGGTTAGGGTTAGGGTTAGGGTTAGGGTTAGGGTTAGGGTTAGGGTTAGGGTTAGGGTTAGGGTTAGGGTTAGGGTTAGGGTTAGGGTTAGGGTTAGGGTTAGGGTTAGGGTTAGGGTTAGGGTTAGGGTTAGGGTTAGGGTTAGGGTTAGGGTTAGGGTTAGGGTTAGGGTTAGGGTTAGGGTTAGGGTTAGGGTTAGGGTTAGGGTTAGGGTTAGGGTTAGGGTTAGGGTTAGGGTTAGGGTTAGGGTTAGGGTTAGGGTTAGGGTTAGGGTTAGGGTTAGGGTTAGGGTTAGGGTTAGGGTTAGGGTTAGGGTTAGGGTTAG